>NW_027362762.1:450217442-450219942 GCF_046119375.1 Phyllobates terribilis
CCTCGCTCTCGGACCTATGCCATAAACTGTTCCGTCAGAGGTCCCAACAGGAGTCCATCCTGAGCCACCTGCGTAGTGTTAACTCCCGTCTGGACACACTGACTACATCTTCGGGACCAGCTTCCAGTCGCACGACTTCTACCCCGGCCGCTGCCTATCAATTCCATGGCATCTCTTCCCGGTCCCCGCCTCACCGCCCCGCCTCGTTTTGGTGGAGATCCCGGTCAGGCACGGGGCTTCATTAACCTGTGCACTCTGCACTTCGAACTGTTGGCACACCAGTTTTCCACCGACCGAGCCAAAGTAGCCTTCATCATCTCACGGGGGAGGCGCTGGCCTGGCTAAATCCTCTATGGGAGAGAGGAGACCCCCTGGTGTCCAATCTGCCAGCCTTTCTCTCGGCTTTCCGGAAGGTCTTCGGTGAACCAGGACGAAGGACCTCATCCGCCTCATCTCTGCTACGCCTCCGCCAAGGAAGTCTCACCGTGGGCCAATATGCCATACGGTTCCGTACCCTTGCTTCGGAGCTTGCCTGGGATAACGACGCCCTGGTGTCCGTCTTCTGGGAGGGTCTGTCCGGCCGTATTAAAGATGAACTCGCCGGTCGGGACATTCCTACCACTCTCGACGACTTAATTACACTTGCCACCTGGATTGACATCCGGTTCCAGGAGCGCACCAAAGAGGTCACCCGTGAGAGAAGGTTTCCACGCCTTGCCCCTACCTTCCAGAGATCCGTCACTTCCTCCGTTACTCCTCCGGCGCACTCACCCGAGCCTATGCAGGTCGACCAGACCAAGATGGTCAAGACCCGTCAAGAATTACGCCATGCCGAGGGGAGCTGCTTCTATTGTGGCAGTAAGGAGCACGGGATCCGTTCCTGCCCGGAGAGGTCGGGAAACACATGTGTCTAGGATTGCTCAGAGAGGTCACCCTAGACAGAAATAAACCCTCTCCATCTCTAATGCTGTCGGTCTCTATCATCTGCGGGAAGAACCGTTATTTTGAACTGGCTCAACTTGACTCTGGAGCTGCCGGAAATCTCATTTCTCAGTCCCTGGTAGAGAAATACCGCATTCCCACCAAACCTCTGGCTGTACCCTTATCTGTCGCCGCCTTGGATGGGGGCCTCTTACCACATCCCATCCAACTCATCACCGAATCCATAACTCTGCAGGTGGGAATGCTGCACTCTGAGAGCATCTGCTTCCATGTTCTGCCTAGACTCTCTCACGCCCTCTTGCTAGGCCTACCTTGGCTCCAGAGACACGCACCCGTGCTTGATTGGCAGACCGGAGAAGTTCTTCGCTAGGGACAGGACTGCCATAAGACTTGTTTAGTTCCCGTTCATCCTGCTCGTCCTTCTCCTACCCCAGGCAATCTACCCGGCCTACCGGCTCCCTACTGGTCTTTTGCCGACGTCTTTAATAAAAGAGAAGCAGAGACATTACCCCCTCATAGACCATACGACCGCCAAGTTGACCTGATGCCCGGCGCTACTCCTCCCCGTGGGCGTATTTACCCTTTGTCCGCTGCTGAGACCCGGTCCATGTCTGAATATATTGAGGAGAATCTGGCCCGGGGATTTATCCGGAAATCTACCTCCCCGACGGGAGCAGGCTTCTTTTTCGTCAAAAAGAAGGACGGCTCACTCCGTCCCTGTATAGACTATAGAGGCCTTAATCAGATCACAGTGAAGAATAAATACCCCCTTCTGCTCATTCCTGAATTATTTGACCATCTGAGGGGGGCTAGAATCTTCACCAAGCTGGACCTCTGTGGGGCGTATAATCTGGTCCGTATCCTTCAGGGGGATGAATGGAAGACGGCATTCAACACCCGGGATGGCCACTATGAATATCTTGTAATGCCCTTCGGTCTCTGTAACGCTCCCGCGGTCTTTCAAGAGTTGGTCAATGACATCTTCCGTGACCTTCTCTACTCCTGCGTGGTGGTGTACCTGGACGACATCTTGGTCTTCTCTCCGGATCTTCTCACTCACCGGAGGGACGTTCGTCAGGTCCTGCTCAGGCTCAGGCAGAACCACCTCTACGCTAAATATGAGGAGTGCCTCTTTAAGCAGACCTCGCTTCCGTTTCTGGGCTACATAATCTCTCAGACCGGCCTACAAATGGACCCTGAGAAACTGTCTGCCATCCAGAAGTGGCCCCGACCAGAGGGGTTGAAGGCTATTCAGCGGTTCCTGGGCTTCGCCAACTACTACCGCCTCTTCATTCCGCACTTCTCTTCCCGGACTGCCCCTATCTCGGCGCTCACCCGTAAGGGCGCTAATCCCAGAGAATGGCCGCCCGAAGCAGAGGAGGCCTTCCTTTCCTTAAAACGAGCTTTTTCCTCCGCCCCTGTGCTGCATCATCCGGACGGCAACAAACAATTCTTTCTAGAAGTCGACGCTTCCTCCTCCGGAGCCGGAGCAGTACTTACCCAAAAGTCGTCTTCCGGAAGAATGGTAACTTGCGGCTTCTTCTCCAAACTCTTCTCC